>NC_083773.1:10246135-10281135 GCF_963514075.1 Conger conger
TATTTTTTGCATTGAACATCTGGGTGCCAGGCTGCCCACAACTTTGGTTTGGATTTTTGATTGTCAGTACCCTGCTCTTATAAATTATTATCTTGCTATATACAATTCACCTCATACGAATTTGGAGTTGCAATACACTAATAATGAATAGCTTATGAAGTTATTATGTAAATATTAAACAGCTCAATGCTCAGAATAGTGGAATTGGATGAGTAACACACACACACGCACGCACGCACGCATGCATGCACACACACACATAAAGAGAAACATGTATAATGTGAAACAGACTACAATATTGGATTGCCATGAAATCTTTCATATTCTGATGAATCCATACCATCTCACTGCTCCTTAATGGGAGGAATGTGTAGGTCAATGGCAATAGATGAGCACAAATAAAACACGCTTTTGTAACTTCCTTTTTGTACAGATGAACCCTTCCCCGACAGATGAATGTCTGATGCCTCGTTGGAACAATGGTGCTTTCAGGCAAAGCCCAATGAAAAAATTCTCCTCTTATTCTCCAGGAAAACTCCCTGGATGCATCTCTCAAACTTATCCCACCTCCTCCCCCAGGATCACACACAATCCCGCTCACAGGTCTGCAGCACCAGTTATCTACCTTACTGTCTCACTCTTCAACAGACTGATTTCACAGCTTCTCAGAAGTGCATGTTAATGAGTTCCTGAAAGCCCCATTCTCACCCTCTCCTTCAGGAGAAACACTATCGGGTTACACACAACTGTGTGTGTGTGTGAGAGAGAGTGATTTGGTGTTAGTGGGGGGGGGCTAAGGTAAGGGGTCAGTGTGAAATGGGAAATGTAGCTGACACTGCAGCTTCAGTTTAAACTCCAAGCAGTTGGTTGTCTACAAGCAAAAATATAAGTTGCAAATTGAAAATAATGCTAAATGCTGTAAACAAGTGTGACTTGTATTGTTATTTAAATAAAATATAATGAAAATATTTAGAATGTATATAATGAAAAATATCACAGCTAACAACCTTTCAGGGATGTTTTTGTAAAGTACTCTGGAAAAAACAGTGTAATGTTTGAAACAAATGAACTGATCAAATCTGATCAAAGGAACAGTGAAGCACAATTTCAGTGAACAGCCACAGGCAAGACACTTCAACGCAACTTAATATTAAAGCCGGCATTTCACTCACCTCCATTTTTGAGAAGCAAGAATCCACAATATCCTCACACACAGGGGTAGAGGCCATTCAAAAGTCTGGCTCACTGTTCCAAAGAGCTCTCTACCATGACAGAGGCTGAAGAAGTGCAGGGTGAACTCAAAGCTTGCAGTCTCCCCCTCTTTCTCAAACACATTGTCTAACTTGTCACAGAGACTCAGACACTTTACAACCGGGGGTGGGGCTAACACACGCATTCATGACAGATTTGTTTCCCTGCATCCCCATTGGCTGGATACAACCCCCACTCACCCCTCCCTTTCTTGCTTCATTCCCTCGTTCCTCTCTTGTTCTCTGTAGCACTTCACAAACAAACCTGCGTGTCTGTTCACCCATAAAGCAGAACCAAGTTAAATGATTAAATTAAATTCCATTCTGAAATATTCCTAGAATAGCTTGAAGTGGTTTAATTTATTTGACTCATCAGTGAGTTTTTATTACTCCTCCAGTATGTCACAGGTGCAACTGATTTATTTTGGTCACTTATTTAAAAAGCATGAATTCTCAAGCCCCTGGTGTTTGTTGTCAAGACAACACAGAGAGACACAGAACTCACAGATGGGGGTGGGATGAAGTTTTTGAAGAGGCAGGAGCTTGAACTATGCAACAGTGGTATAAACCTCTTAAGATACAACTACAGTAGTGTGCAGTGATGATTATACACCACCACATTTGTCTAAAAGGGGTCCTAATGTATTACTTCTTTAAATAGTAATTTTTTTGGGTGAAAATGTATAGGCAATGAGACCAAAAAAAATCTACATTGGGGTAAAAGTATGGCTAATAAACAGAAACACTGAAAATATTTAATTTTATTTTTTTATTGAAAGGTGTCATAATTTCTTTTTTACTGTTGCATAGAATGAATGCATGTTTGAAGGGTCATTCCATGATTGTTGATGCTAAACAATTTGTTTAAACTGGTTTGAAGCAACATTATTCAGCAAAATTACTTCTGATGGTCAGTTGTTCCAGTATTTAAGGTAACACAAACTTTGAGTACTGTCACAGTGTTAAACACAATTGCACGACGGAAGGAGCTCTCTGTTTACTTATTTCCATCTACATGAACCATGAAATAAATACTTGAATAGTACTTGGCTTCTGATTTATCTTCATTGTGTTAAGTATATAATCATCACTGCACACTACTGTATATTAGTGTTGACTAGAGATGAAGTTGAACATTTTTTGTCCTTTAAAAAAAAGGAGATTGGATTAATGAATATGGAATGGCTAATTAATACCTTGAAAAGTCACCCAGTTTGAAGTAAGCCTTAACTCTCTCGGGCAGACAATAATGGTGTGGTACCCATTAAGCATACTTCTTTTGATTAAAGACACATGGCTCTTGAAAGCTAAGCATTATGATTTGCGAGACAGTCGTGTGAGAAACAAACCAGGATCTCATTTCTTAGCTTCAGTTCAGAAGCCACTACACTATATGAAATATTTTTACTCTGACAATTGAGTTGATCACTGTCAGTGATCAACAAAAAAACAAATCATGTGAAGTGCAACAAGGAAATCCCCCATACATGACCACATTCAAAGGGACTTCCGTGTTTCAATAAATAGTGCCCACAGTAACATCTGAGAAATTCTCCCTAATCACATTTTAAGATAAAACTTCCAATGAATACTTTAAAATGGAGCATGGTTCACCACAACTCGACGATGTGCACAGTGGTGAGACCAGGCTGCCATGTTAAACAAAACTGCCCGGAAAGACCATATACAGTGACATAAAAAAGCCCCTCTCCTGATTTCCTCTATTCTTGCATATGTCACACTGAATGGTTTCAGATTTTTAGACAAAATATAATATTAGACATTATTTTTTAATTACTTCATTTATTTAATGAAGAAATGTATCGAACACCCATATGACCCCTGAGAAAAAGTAATATCCTTAAACTTAATAACTGGTTGAACTGCTTTGAGCAGCAATAATTGCAACCAAACGCTTCCTATAATTTTTGCCCACTCTAGTTTGCAGAATTTGATTTCTGCAGAGACATTGGTAGGTTTTTCGAGCATGACCATCCCATTAGATCCTGCCACAGCAATCCTATTGGGTTCAAGTCAGGACTTCACTGGGCCCCTCCAAAACTTTAATTTTGTTTATTTTCTGGCATTCAGATGTGGACAATAGCGTTGTCATCCAAAGCGACTTACAGTTGATTAGGCTACGCAGGGAACAATCCTCCACCCCCCTGGAGTAGTGTGGTTAAGGGCCTTGCTCAAGTGCCGGACAGCTGTGCTTATCTTATTGTGGCTACACCAGGGCTTGAACCACCAACCTTCTGGGTCCCAGGCATGTACCTTAGCCACTTTGTCTTGCTGCATAACGCAATTAGTCAGCTCCATGAGGGGGAAGTTAACTTACCTTACTTACTGAAGTGAACTATCAAAGTGTCATATGTTTCATCAGGTTTTCCAAGGGGGGGGGGGGGGGGGGGGGGGAGGAGGGGAGGAGGAGGAGGAGGAGGAGGAGGAGAAGAAGAATATATGGTTCGACAACACATGTGGAGAACCAAATGCACAACTCCAATATGAACATTTCAGTTCCTGGTACTTTGTTAAAATCATTGTGCCATTCATCTGAAATAGTGTCCCTGGACCAGAGACAGCAAAACATCTATGACCCAGTAGGTATGAGGTGCTTCTCCTTGTATGCATTTCTCTTTTGCCGCCAAACATGTTGATGGTGTGTATGGCCATCTGACCATAACGCTTTCTTCCGGTCATAATTCAAAAAAGGTTTGGTAAACTCCAGATGCTTGTTGTTAATGTGCTTTGTCTTCGTGCCACCCTTATAAAATGTTTGTTGGTATGGGGGTACCATTTTATTCTTCTTTTCGAGATTCTGTACCGCCAAGATGCAACCAATCTCTGCAATCCTTAAATCGGGATCCTTTTGTTACGGCCCTCACCATCTTCCCTACCATCTCTGGGGACAACATGTACTTACATCCTCTTCCTGGCAAGCTTGTATGTTTTAAACTTTTTATTTTTGCCATTAAATGGTATGTTTAACCGTTTATGTAATCTTTATTTTTTTACCAATTTCCATCCGTTCTGAATTGACTGTTCTTCAAAATTTCCCAAGCTGATTAATGTCAAAGGGATTTTGCTTTGCTTGTTACTACTTTATACTCGAGTGAGAAAGGAAGTGACAGAATAACAATGACAATATAATTCCTTTAGACCGAGATTAACTGAATTAAGTAAAATTGGCAATTTCACTTCGTTTGATTTTATTTACAATAATTGTTAGGGGTGCTAATATTTTTTGAGAAGAAAATGAGATTACTTCATAATAACTAGAGAGCAAATGTGTCGAGACAACTATAATTTAACTGTCTCAAATGTTTAAACATAACATGTATAATATCTGTGCTGAATATTAGATGCAGCTATTTTTCTTCATTTTTAATCTAGGGTGCCAATAATTCTGGAGCCACTGTACGATCAGCAAGTAAAAAAGAAAAAAATGAATGTGTGAAAAGCAGGGCAAATACTGGGGTGGAAAAACAAAAATGTCCCAGGACTGTGTAATCACACTCACCTGCAGATTACCTGTGCCAGCAGCCCAACTGCCGCAGTCATCAGTCCGTTTCGGCTGGCTACACATTCGACATTCACTCGTCTAAATTAAAAGTCCCCGCAAAGGGACAGCCTACATACCTTCTGTGCGTTCTAAATTTGGAGAGAGAACCCGAGCATTAAAAAGATGCAAAGAAACCGTTTCATTAAACATGCTCTGAAACAGCCGGACTACTGTGCACGTACGGCACCACGAGATTCATCAGCATGTTATAATTACATACCGATGCCCTCAAACACACTTCCGCCGCAGCTCACGGTCAGTGGCCACTATATTAGGTATGCCTAGCTAGTGCTGGATAGGACCCCCCTTTTGCCTCCGGAAAAGCCTGAATTCTTTGCAGTATGGATACAATGCGCTGGAAACATTCCTTAGGGATTTTGGTCCATGCAGTCTCAATAGCATCATGCACTTGCTGCAGATTTGTTTTGGCCACATATTCACGCACTTGGCAAAACAGCGCATCATCCCGCAGGAAGTATCCATTGGAAAAATGGTATGGACATAAAGGGATGCACATGGTCAACAACAATGGTAAGGTAAGGGGACGGCCCCACCTTACATACAATCCCTGATCACTCCCTACTCCCCAGCTAGACCACTCCGGTCTGCCAGCTCTGGTCGCCTTACGGTTCCCTCTCCACGTGCACCTGGCGGTCGAGCTGCACGTTCACGCCTGTTTTCCGTTCTGGTTCCTCAGTGGTGGAATGACCTGCCTACCACTGTCAGAACAGCAGAGTCCCTCCCCCTATTTCGACGCAGAGTCAAAACCCACCTTTTCAAACTCTACCATAGTCCCCCCTCCTGATTTCCCCTGCCCCACCTTTCTGATATCCCTATCCTTGTCTAAGGGACAAAAAAAAAAAAAACACAAAAAAAATTCTGATGACAACTTTGTTTAGAACAGCATTTCCTGTGTATTTTGCTAGTTTCTGGATGTGATGCTCTGACTTATGGTAGAACCTAGGCACTTGTAAGTCGCTTTGGATTAAAAGCGTCTGCCAAATGACTAAAATGTAAATGTAAATGTATGCTGTGGCATTCAAATCATGCTCAATTAGTATAAAGGGCCACATGTGTGTCTGCCATAAAAACATTTCCCACACTATTACACCACCACCACCAGACTGCACCATTTACGAGGCAGAATGGATCCATGGATTCATGCAGTAAACAGCTAAATCTGACCCTACCATGTGCATGTAACTGCAGAAATGTTATATTCGTCAGGCAACGTTTTTCTAATCTTCCATTGTTCAGTTTTGGTGAGCCTCTGCTCACTGGGGGCTCAGTTTCCTGTTCAGTAGAAACCACTTTAAGGTTTGAGGTATTGTGCATTGAAATGCTCCTCTACACACCATTGTTGTACACAGCTATTTGAGCACCTGTGGCCTTTCCATTAGTCTGCCCCAGCCGCACTTCCAATCTTGCCCAATAGTCATTGGAGCTCATTATTTCAGAGGCAACACATTTACCTTGGTTTGTAACAAACAGACAAACACCCATAGCTGATTTTTTTTAATAAAACCATTTTACATCACTGACTACAGATGGACAAATACCTGGTTAAAAGTTGTGCCACATCGCTTCTTAAAAATGACTACCCGAAAACATTCTTGGATAGACAAAAGAAAAATAATACAAAAGGCGATTGATGTCTTTGAGATCAGTTCCATTTAAAACGGCATATCATTCAATTCAGCACCCATCTACAGTTCTGTTGCCACTTCAAGATCAACTGCCAACACCATCCTAATAGAAATGGCAAGACCGTGACAGACTGCACCAGAGCATTCGGCTGTAAAACAGCACCCCCTAGCAGCGATGCTGCCAAATGTCATGCAACAGGCAAAGGACAGTTGGGCTACCATCAAACACCTGAAGTAAAGCCTCTTGCAATGAAGAGTTTTAAGTGGAACTGAACTAGTCCATGTTGCACAACGGAGAAGAGGCGAAGGAGGTCATTGAGGCCGTACTTCAGTCGTGGCACGGGCCGCCTCAGTCTGTCGTGGTACGGCGGTACCAGAACCGTGCCCTGAAGTCGTCGCTGCAGGTCATGAAGCCGGGGTTGGTGGGGGAGTGCACGATGCAGCGGACGATGTTGTTGTGGCCCAGGGAGAGGAGGTTCTTCCTCTCGGCTGAGCGGGAGTCCCAGCAGCAGAGGCTGATGGTCCTCTCGTCAGGCAGCAGAACGTAGTCCTCGGTGTGGTTGAACACGGCCTGGGTGCGGTGCATCTGACGCCCACTCAGCCCAGCCCCTGCAGGAGAAGAGACAGCACATTACTGGACCAGCACAGAGCCAACAGGACCAAACCGCACCAGCACAGAGACAACAGGACCAAACCGCACCAGCACAGAGACAACAGGACCAAACCGCACCAGCACAGAGACAACAGGACCAAACCGCACCAGCACAGAGACAACAGGACCAAACCGCACCAGCACAGAGCCAACAGGACCAAACCGCACCAGCACAGAGACAACAGGACCAAACCGCACCAGCAGAGCCAACAGGACCAAACCGCACCAGCACAGAGCCAACAGGACCAAACCGCACCAGCACAGAGCCAACAGGACCAAACCGCACCAGCACAGAGACAACAGGACCAAACCGCACCAGCACAGAGACAACAGGACCAAACTGCACCAGCACAGAGCCAACAGGACCAAACCGCACCAGCAGAGCCAACAGGACCAAACTGCACCAGCACAGAGACAACAGGACCAAACCGCACCAGCACAGAGCCAACAGGACCAAACTGCACCAGCACAGAGCCAACAGGACCAAACCGCACCAGCACAGAGCCAACAGGACCAAACCGCACCAGCACAGAGACAACAGGACCAAACCGCACCAGCACAGAGCAAACAGGACCAAACCGCACCAGCACACACCCAACAGGACCAAACTGCACCAGCACAGACCCAACAGGACCAAACCGCACCAGCACAGAGCCAACAGGACCAAACCGCACCAGCACAGAGACAACAGGACCAAACTGCACCAGCACAGAGCCAACAGGACCAAACCGCACCAGCACAGAGCCAACAGGACCAAACTGCACCAGCACAGACCCAACAGGACCAAACTGCACCAGCACAGACCCAACAGGACCATTGGCACTAGTCGGATCTTATCACTGGATTTTCAGTTGATTCATCATGAAGAATCGGCGGTGGGGGCAGTCGGTTAGAGAGCTCGCAGTTCTGCTTACCGAATCAGTGCAGCAGAAGAGAAACAGAAGTGACCAAGTAAGCTTTAGAGGATATGCTTTATGTGCTTCAAAATAGAATAAAGGAAGCAAACGAATCACACATGTAGCATGACCCTGCTGACAAGCAAAAGGTTTTTTCCAAAAGCGTTTTGGAAACGTGTTTCAGTTTTCATTTCATTTCCATTATTCCTTCAGAAATAAGCAATGATAAATAAGTGTTTATCATTGTTTATCTTCCCACAATCCTTGGTCACCCAGTTTTATTTTTTGAATTGTGAATACAGAGCATACTCTGTACATCTGTACATACAGACTATCGTCACCTACTGGTATGGAGTTAATTTCTCTCACTCGCACATGACAGCCATCTGCCTTTGCATTGTGTTGCAGCACAACTTTATACGGGTGACACAAGGCATCTCAAAGCAATTTTCGTAGGTCTTGGTTGCCACCAGTTCTTTAACGTTGGTTTGGTGTGTCTGGGCCTTTACACTCAAGAACATCATGCAAGCAAGGTTACAATGCTCTGCAGTAAATATAACTATTTCAGGCTTCCCTGAAACACTCATTTGTGCATTTTACCATTCCCAGCACGTACAGTACTACAAATTCTCAACATTCGTCAAAAGTCAAATTTAAACAAGTCAAGCAGAGACTAGATCTACAAGTAAACCCAAAACAACTTGCTGGATATATTATTTTAGCACCGTTAATACCAAATGAGCTGAAACAAACATTACATTACATTACATTATTGGCATCGACGTACAACAAAGTGCAAAGTGCATACCCATAACCAGGGATAAGTGCGCTGAAAGACCCTAGAGAGAAGAACCATTTCAGCTGTGACCTGCACAACTAAGATAAGGACCAGAGCCTATTTGGTCACCAGTCCTACTATTCTGACCTCCATGGGGAGTTTGTTCCACCACGTGGAGCCAGAACAGACAGTAGTTGTGTACATCCCACTCCCGACCTGGAGGAGAGCCTCACCCGTGTACTTGACCAGCGTCCTGCCAGTGGAGATCTCCCACAGCTTGGCCACCGAGTCCTTGCCGCTGGACAGGATGTACTTGGAGTTTTTGGAGAAGACAGCGGAGCAGACCTCGGCCCCGTCGTGGGCCTTGTCGAAGGTGGCCACGCAGCGGTTGGACACGCCGTCCCACAGCTTGATGCTGCCGTCCTTGCTGCAGGTGACGTAGCTGTTGGCACTGGGGTTGTAGCAGACGCCGGAGATGGTGTCCGTGTGCTGGTCGCGGGGGTTGGAGGACACGTAGCACTGGAAGGTGTTCACGTCGTACAGCCGCAGGGTCGGGTGCTGCGTCCCCACCAACAGGAAGTCGCCCGACGGGTGGAAAGAGATGGAGCGCAGCATTTCGGCTTCCTTGTGGAGGGACAAAAACGCAACAAAAATTGGAGTGGGGAGAGTAGCTTTGACATGAGAAATGCCTCTCCTGCCATCTCACAACTGCGCATTCTAAATTCAGAGGGGGAAACACAACATCATAAAGATACAAAGAAACAGTTTAACATGCTCTGAAACACATTGTGCATGTACGGTATCACAGTGTGTCATCCATCAGCATGCTATAATCATATACACACTTCTTGCGCAGCTCACCGTCAGTGGCCACTTACACCTATCTAGCAAAGGGTGAAACGCTTTGCAAGCAACCAACCTGTATGTGTTTAAAGGCTCTCTTTGCAGAGGGTTTGGAGTAGTCAAACAGTTTGAGGGTGTAGTCACGTGACCCGGAGGCCAAGATCTGTTCGGTGGGGTGGAAGGCCAGGCAGGTGACCTCATCGACGTGATCGTACAGAGTGCGGATCACGGGGTGGTTCTCCATGTTCTGTTGGGCTGTCTCGTTCATCATCACCTGAGACAGAAACGCACAAAGGGACACTGACTTCATTTACCTTTACAACAAATATAAAGAAAACATCTCACCTGTACACCGTTCCCCTTATGATTTCTCCGGAAGCTTTTGATTCAATTTGTGTTCAACAGCTTGTAGTTAATACAATGCAAGCTCTTGCAGCTCAAAGTGCAAAATGCACAAAACGCAAGCCACACGGCACAAAACGCACGTAGTATAGTTAACACGTGGGTGTTGTTCGTATTCAGTTGCAGCACTCCCAATTCCTGAAACAGCAAGTGTCCACTACTGCTTAATGGCATGGGAAACACCGTTACATTGTCACACAAGTCAATGGGACTGAAAGCAGAACAGATTGTCTCTTCTTTCATCATTTAAAAAGAAAATAAATAAATAAATATATTTTATCAGACCAGGTGACCCGGTCGATAAAATGTCATCTGACCAGGAAGGTCTCTTCTCCCTTCAGGGCAGGGCCTCACCTCAATGGGCATGGCGCTTTTAGCCAGCATGCGCTCCGTGTCCAGAATCTTAATGGAGGCGTCGGCCGAGCCGGTGGCGATGAGCTGGCCGTCCCGGCTGTAGGTGGCCACGCGGCAGGGCCCCTTGTGCGAGGTGACGTAGCACGTCTCGTACTCGGAGGCCTCGGGCGACATGGTCTGCACGTCCGCGTCGAACTCCAGGTCGATCCCGGTGCCGGGCGCCACCGTGTCCGACCGGCCGATGGCGTACTGCACGGCGCTGTCGTCATTCTCCATCCCTGAGAGTCCGACAGGGAAGCCCGTCACCACACTGAGGCAGCAAACACACAGGCAACCAGCCTTTTGCAGATGATAAACTATTTAGAGGTGCTTAAAAGCATTTTGCATTAAAGGTGCAATAGGTAATTTTGGACTTATAATGGTCAAGAGAGGAATTGCAGCAATAAACTCCCTCAAACCACAACACTGTTTAACCTTCCCCCTTCTCTGTGAATGCACTGACATTGAAACCTCCCCACACCATTGGCTGTGGCAATTAGAACCAATTTTCAACCAATGAGGTTGAATTATTGTAAAGCTATAGACAATGCTTCGGCACAGAGAGTCAGTCTGGCAACTGTATATTTTGAAACCCAAATTTAAGGACTATAAACACAGGCAGAGGACGAGTCAATATGTCAGTGAGCCTTTTTCAATGATAGGAAGGGACATAAAACATTGTTAGAAGACCACTGTAACACAAACGTACCTATTGTAGCTTTAAAGGTTATCTATTGAAGTCAAAATGTAAACTAGTAACTTACGAATCCATCCATCCACCCATTATCTTAACCCGCTTATCCTGAACAAGGTCACAGGGGGTCTGGAGCCTATCCCAGACAGGCAGGAACACACCCTGGACAGGTCGGCAGTCCATCGCAAGGCACACACACCATTCACTCACACACTCATACCCACGGGCAATTTAGACTCTCCAATCAGCCTAACCTGCATGTCTTTGGACTGTGGGAGGAAACGAGAGTACACGGAGGAAACCCACGCAAACACGGGGAGAACATGCAAACTCCACACAGAGAGGCCTTGGCTGACCGGGATTCGAACCCAGGACCTCCTTGCTGTGAGGCGGCAGTGCTACCCACTGCACCATCCGTGCCGCCAACTTAATCTCACCTCTTTTTTTAACACAAAACAATGGAGCAGTTCACTATGGGATCATTGGAATTATTGGTGTGAAGTCTTCTTTATAAGTATAGACTGGTCGGTATTCTGGATCAAGCTTTGAATAGAAGCAGATTTGTTTGACTGAAGGTATTCAGTTGAATGAAAATCCTGTACATTAATGCAAATGAGCATTACAACCAAGACCCTGGATTCTTAGGGAGACTAAGCCAACAATTCTGTAGTGCAGTGCTCCATGAAAGGTGTGTCTTTTAAAAATGCAAATATAAAAAAAAACAATCAATTTGGCACCAGGAATCAATGGAGTAATGTTGTCAATTTTGCTTCATAACACAACAGTATCTACTGTCCGCTCCAAACCTTACCCATCTTGGCAAGCTGCATAAGCTGTTCCGAGGGCGACACCACGTTTGGCGGCTTCACCTCGCTGATCAAGCAGTTGGCGATGTTGGTGTATCCGTCATACAAAAGTTGACTAATTATCAACTTGTAGAGGTGCTGTCGGTCTCTTAGGGTGGGCTTGGGACGATACATCTTTGCTTCTCACTTCTAAAAACAAAACGACACTGCAAAATATTAAATACTAATCGGTCAAGACTATCTAGCTAACGTTAAGTGCCTAAACAATTATTTCAGATGTAGTAAACTATTTCAGAAACTGAATCAATCAAGCAAACAATCTCATATCTAGGTATTTAGCTAGCAGACAAACAATGAAATGCAAAGTCGTATAGGGCTGATAGAACAACTAACAAGTTAACATTATTGTTAGCTAGCTAACGTCAGCTGGCTTTGGTTTCGAGATTTATCTAACGACGTTAGCAACTCATGGTTATAGAAGTTAGCTAACTAACTTAACAACATTTGATCTCACAAATTCAATGTATGGCGAACTATAAGTACGTCTGAAACTTTAAGTTGGCAAAGATTAGCTACAAGTTAGCGCTGCAAAACTAACGCTTATGAAGAAACAGCTTGCTAGCTCTAACTATAGCTAGCTAACCGTAAACTAGTTCGCTAACTACCACCTTACATAAATTAGCCCATTTAGACGATTAATAGCTAATCGATTGCAACATAATCTTATGCACAATAATCCTGTTTGTTTTATTCGTACAAAATCATAGAATACAAATTATCCAGCTAACAACAATAATAAAACTGAACAAACTCACCTCACTACCAGACACACAAACCGCTGGTTCCGCGCCACGCGCTGACGTTTTCTTCACCTGCGTCGTGCGTCAGAGACACAGCATACGTACAAGACGTAGTCACTGTGCATTGCATGTCTTTGTGAACGATTTCATTAAATATGTTGAAGACGGCATCGACATCATCGGCATACTTATTTACACTCAAGAATTGTGGTGCATATCAATATCGGTAGATTGTTTTATGCATACATTATGTTACATCGACTGCGAACACTTCTCGTAGGCATTTCAAGTCAGGTGATCTTTTAAGTGAATAAAAGGAGGCATACACAAGAGGGAGCTGAAGTATCGATGATCTGACCAGCCTTCACTGAAACGGCACTTAGCTCAAATGTACAAATTGTACCGCACACAAAAAGTCCTTGAAGGTATGATGAAGTCATAATGAGAACAAAATCTCAGATCCACGCTCAACCATACTAATTTGTCTATTCTTCTTTGTCCCTGGTTAATCTATATAGCCTACAAGCGTAGACTTGAGACAGACATTTTTTAAAATCAACAATGGTTGCTTGCTTTGGTTACTTAGCGACCATGCACATCTTGGTAAAACAATAGACCTTGATTCTCTAACATAAAAAATATCCATATGCATTATCATTGTTCCTACGGAGAAAAGCCACAACATGTTCACATGACTATTTGTGGACTTCCTGCTTCTGCAGAATGACAGGTTTGTCTGCCAGGATTGAATACAGTAAAACAATCTCAGTAAAACATTTTCAATTTTCACGTTACTTATATATTCACGGCACATAACCTCTATAAATCGGTAAATACACTGTGAGGTGTTGAAAAGTGCCAATACATTACAAGGAATGACAAGTAGCCTATAAGCATTTGAGCTATGCGTCTATATGTCACATAACAGCCGACTGTTCCAATGTAATTGTATCACATTTCCTGGATTCAATCATGTGACACATCTGTTTTTCAGCTTTACTTCTCTAGAATAATACCATGTAATGTGATGACCACCATGCTGGTGACTTTGGCTTGTGCCAGCTGACTGCATGCACAGTGTAGCTCTGCTGGGGTAGGGGTTATAATTTAATGAAATCTAGGCTGCTTGGTAGTACAACTTTAGGGTTATCTGAAAAGTGACACAAAGTGAAAAAGAATGCTATTTTAAAGAACAATAATAACCGATTCTCTGTTTTAAAAGGGAACTGTTTTTCTATACACCTTCGAGTGTTCGGGTTGTCAAAACAGTGGGAGTTGAATGATGTGAAAATGAGGGGGAAAATAGCTTATCAGCAGGAGGTCATAAGCTACATAACTGCTTTATGAAAGGCATAGCGTGGCATAATGATTAGAGAAGTTGTCTTCTAACTTATAAAGGTTGGGTTTCCAGGTAGGACACTGACGTTTTAGTCCTGGGGCCTGTTCCACTGAGCAGGAATACTTAGTTAACCAGATAACAGCACACAGTAAATCCTGAAACAGCTCTTTTTACTTCGGTCCGTGTTCCAGATTTGGATTGTGTCCGGGTTTTAGCAGTTATCCAGCTACCTTGGGAATCCAACTTTGTGGAACAGGCACCTGAGCAAGGTACTGAACCTGGATTTCTTCAGTAAATATCCAGCGAGCCTATATAAATGGATTGTATTTAAGACCAATACAAGCTATGTTGGTGCTCTGGATAAGTGTCTGCTGTAACTTACATGCAATTTAAAATGCATGTAACTCAAAGATATAATGCTAAATAACCTCTAGATATAGTTGTACTAAATAAATGAATAAGTACATTTGATGAGTGCCGGAATAATATCACAGTGTCCAATTCATTTAGACTTTGTTATGCTATATTATTTATACTAATGAACAGGGATGGACAAATAGGAGCAAGTTTATTTGTGCAATCATAATTTTTTTTGCCACACTTTGCCAGTCATTTCACTTACTGTAAAGTTTCTGGCTAAGCCCATTGGATTTTAGTGCATTTTTAAAATGCAAACACTGAATTCAAAATATATTTGCATTCGAAGGGCACACGATGTAAAATGAGGATGCTACCACCTTGATTGTGATTACCCATGCTGCTGCATTAGATAAAGTGGATAGGTCAGCAGTATAAAGTAAGAGAGGGAGAGAGATGTGAGTGGCTTCACCCAGAATTTGCGGTTGAATATTTCTCAAGGACGCTTGAAGACAGCAGTTGAAGACAGTGGAAGAAACCAGAAAGGGATTCCATCTCATAGCACAGTAGCTGGACACAGTTTGACAAAAAACCCACAATAATCCTCCTCGCCACACTCTTCAGCGAAATGTCTGTAAACGATACAAACACTTTCCATAAGTTATTTTCTCACAGGCTTGATTGACCAGGTTTTATGATTCATACAAGCTGCTACTGTAGGCTTGATGCACAATGTGGTGTGTAGGTGTGGCTGGCACTGAAGGAGGGCACACTAAAGAGAGTTCATTGTGAATCCAGATACACCAGGGGATGAATAAGTACTACAGTGTGCTGTGGACATAAAGGTAAAGACAGCTAAAGCCTAAAAACATACATACATGCAAATGTTTTGCACAGCATCGCTCGTTCAACTCTGGCACAGGCCCTGAGGCACTGATTCTGCTGTAATAGCTGCTTTTTCTTCACTGTCACAATATATAAGACATTCAGCGCACACAAAAAAAAAAAAAATGGCATTGCTTTATCGCCTTTGGGTATAAAAGCATAATTTTCTATTTCTATTTTCTATTTTTATTTTGAGCAAGTGCCAGTCACTTTCTCACGATAAGCCACCCGTCAACCAAATAATACTATGCTTTTCTTATAGATTGAAAATATTTAGGCACTTCTGAATCAGAACACTGTTAGTGCAGTTTAGCATTTAATATACTGGGCACACAAACATTTCTAGTTAATAATTTCAAGAATTATTGTCCCCCAGTGTATTCCATGTAGACTTATATGCTGAATGGAGATCTTCAGCTATAATGGAAGGTGTCTTTTGACACCAGATATCTCTATCTTTTCTTTTCAATGGTATTATGCTCCTGTGGATCTGCCTCTTATGCTGTGATCGTTTTCGATTCTTGGCGAGAGTGTTAGTCCATGATATAAATGGGTAAACACTTCAGAAAGGGTTTTCCCCCCACAGAAGTGATGGCTGTTTGCACTCACTCAATATTCAACCAGCGCGACAACGCCACCCACCAGCTGAAACGCTCTGCTCTTTCTCACTTCCTGCACGTGGTCCCCCACGCAAGCCCAAGTACCACAGCGGCAGTAACCTGTACCAAATAAAATATTTGCATATTGCAAATGTGTGCCTATTCAAATTATTAGCATCCCCCGTTTATTCACTGGAAAGATTGTAAACATCATCTGAACCTTACAAAACCTCATTAGGACATTCCATGTGAAGAAAGAGGTGTCTGTTGTTGCTATGCCAACACAAACCTTGGTTTCTCCAGAGGAATAGCCTCCAGTTGCCTTGGATACTAAGGGTCTGAAGAGTGTGCCAGTGAAAATGATATGATAACTGGTTCTGTTGAGTAATGTTGAGTGTTGTTTTGTAGGGGGGTGGAATAATTTGCACAGATGCAGTGCATTCACAGTCTTAATTCTGACATCTACTTGGTTGCTGGCATTCCTCTGAATTTACTGCAACAAATCATGTTATTTGCTTGTAATAAATTAAATAACACTCAAATGTACATGCAGTGCTCAATTTATGACAGATTCAATACCAATGTTTTGATGTCTTACTCTATCTTGTACCGCCAAGAATAGCACTAATTGTGTAAAATACATATGTAAGAGACCATTATATATTTATAAATGGAGTCAAACAAAATGGAAAAAGAAATTGCCAAAAAGATTCAGCAAAAACCGGAATAACATAATGTAATCTGTCATCATAACTGGACTTTTCCAGTCATGCATCTACATGGAAATAATATTAAATGTCAAGAACATGTTAACTGCCTTTTACTATAATTATAAAAATATATTCTCTACCTTTTATGTATATCATATTGCATGTGAATTGGGGTGGCACGGATGGTGCAGTGGGTAGCACTGCCACCTCACAGCAAGGAGGTCCTGGGTTTGAAATCCCTGTCGGCCTGTAGGTATGAGTGTGTGAGTGAATGGAGTGTGTGCCCTGCGATGGACTGGCGACCTGTCCAGGGTGTATTCCTGCCTTTCGCCCAATGTATGCTGGGATAGGCTCTAGCCCCCCTGTGACCCTGTTCAGGATAAGTGGGTTAGGATACTGAATGAATTAATGAATATTGCATGTGAATTGAAAACAATGTTCATTTTATACAAAGAGGCAGGTGCATTTTTGATCCAACAAATTTGTTTTATTTTATCCCCAGGAATTAAAATCGTGGTCAGTAAGTAATCCATTTTGTCTACTTAGATGTAAAAGTAGTTTCAAAAGGTCCAAAAATGAAAACACATTTGGGACTAAATGGAAATATGTTAGATGGAAGATATTGGAAAATGGCCTTTTCAGAGAGAAAGGATGCCATGCCAATCATTCCATGTTTAGTGTCACGTAGCCTGTTTTATGACTTTGACTGCTCTAGGCAAAACCTAAAATCCCTTATTGGCAATTACTCTTCTATATTAATGGTTTAAAATACATAAAACTGGACATATGTGGAAATACACTAAGAAACATTACAATAACTTCATGTTATAATGTAATGTGCAGTTTTTCCAAAGATTGTATGGCATCAGAAATGACATAGATGAATTCAGAAGTGACACTGCTAGGGTCAAACTCATCTGCTGCTGGCCACTCATCAGTTGTTCTCAATAATTGTCTCTCTTCCCTGGCATATACTATACTGTATGTCTATTTACAAAAATATATGCCGTAACATTTTATAGATACAGTGGGGAACAAAAGTCATAGGACACTACCAAGAACTGATTATTTTCCTTTGTCAAGGGCTAATACAATTATGATTATTTTCTAATTCAACAATACATTATTTTGTAAATAATATAAGGAAACAAGTGTCTATTTATTGAAGGAACTCGATTACTGCCTTCACTCTGCTTGGCATTGATTACACTAGCTTATGCAACACCTCATCCTCCATTTCATCCCAGCACTTTATCAACACCTCCCATAGATCATCTGCTGAAGTTACTTGATGTTTAGCCTTTTCCCTCTTCAACTAATTAGCTCCCCTTGTTCCCAACAATGTGTTCTTGAATACATGAAGTGTAACTGGATAATTGTATTATGCCTGGATAAATAATTGAAAACACCATGAGTTGGTAGTGACCTCATACTTTTGGTCCCCACTGTTTTTGTGTGTGTGAGTGTGTGTACATACACTCAATGAGCAATTTATTAAATAGACCTGTACACCAGCTTGATAATGCCCATATTTCATCAGCCATGTGGCACCAACTAAATGCATAAAAGTATGCAGACATAGTCAAGAAGTTCAGCTGTTGTTCAGACCAAATGTCAGAATGGGGAAGAAATGTAATCTAAGTGAGTTTGACCGTGGAATGATTGTTGGTGCCAGACAGGGTTGTTTAAGCATCTCAGAAACTGCTGATCTCTTGTGATTTTCAGTCACAACAGTCAATACACTAAATTTTGGAGAGAATGGTGCAAAAAAGAGAAAACATCCAGTGAGCAGCAGTCCTGCAGGCAAAAATGTGTTCTCAATGAGAGAGGTCAGAGGAGAAGACTGGTCAAAGCTGACAGGAAGGTGACAGTAATGCAAATAATCCCACATTACAACAGTGGTATGCAGAAGAGCATCTCTGAACACACAACTCATCAAACCTCTAAGTGGTTAGGCTACAGCAACAGAAGACCAATAAGTCTTTAAAAAAAAAGTCTAACAAATACCTTATAAAGTCTAACACTTTATTAGACTTTTTTGTTGTTGTTTTTTGACTCAAGTCTCTGCTATAGCCTATCCACTTCAAGATTTCATGCGTTTTGTTTTCAGAGATGCTCTTCTGCATACCACTGTTGTAATGTAATGCATGGTTATTTGCATTACTGTCACCTTCCTGTCAGCTTTGACCAGTCTGGCCCTTCTCCTCTGACCTTTCCCATTAGCAAGGTGTTTTTCCCACAGAACTGTGGATGCTTTTTACACCATTCTGTTTAAACTCTAAAGACTGTTGAATGTCAATCCCAGGAGATCAACGGTTTCTGAGATACCACCCCACTTGGCCCCAACAATCAATCTGTGGCCAAAGTCCCATTTAGATCCCATTTCTTCCTCTTTCTGATGTTTCGTCTGGACAACAACTGAAACGGTCTACATGCTTTTATGTATTGAGTTTCTGCCACACGATTGGCTGATTAAATATTTGCATTAATGAGCTGGTGTACAGATCCATCTAATAAGTGGTCACTGAGTCTATCTATACTATATATAGTTGAATTCAAGATAAGACATCTGATATGGATTACTACCTCATCTATTATTACACACAATTGAGTATAAAGGTAACTAGAGTGGACTAAAATTATGCACAAATAAATACAATTGTGGACATGAGCTTTATTTTCCAACATGAAAAGCAACATGCTTTATTAATGATTGAATGGACTCAACCACAGTCTAACATTTTTAAATAAAACATTTCCCCAAAATATAGGTTCCACAATTATTGGCACCCCTGGTTTGATACTTTGTGCAAACACCCTTGGCAAAGATGACAGCCATGAGTCTTTTTTTCATGAATTTTTCACCATTGCTCCCTGTGGAACTTCTCAGAATCATTGGTATACTTACATTTACATTACATTTTAGTCATTTGGCAGACGCTTTTAATCCAAAGCTACTTACAAGTGCATAGGTTCTTCTACAAGTCAAAGCATCCATCCAAAGTGCAAATTATTATAATACATTTTTTTTGGGGGGGTTAGACAAGGAGGATAGGGATATCAGAAAGGGGGGCGGGGGAAATCAGGAGGGAGGACTAAGGTAGAGTTTGAAAAGGTGTGTTTTTAGCCTGCGTCGAAGTAGGGGGAGGGATTCTGCTGTCCTGACAGTGGTAGGCAAGTCATTCCACCACTGAGGAACCAGAACGGAAAACAAGCGTGAACGTGCAGCTCGACCGCCAGGTGCACGTAGAGAGGGAACCATAAGGCGACCAGAGCTGGCAGACCAGAGTGGGCTAGCTGGGGAGTAGGGAGTGATTAAGGATTGTATGCAAGGTCGGGCAGTCCCCTTAGCAGCCTGAAATGCCAACACAACAACTAGGGCCTTGAATCGGATGCGTGCGGCAATAGGAATCCAGTGGATGCCAATGAGAAGCGGGGTGACATGAGCCGACCTGGGATAACTGGTGATCAGGCGGGCTGCAGCATTCTGGACCAGCTGGAGGGGCTTGATGGCACTTGCTGGGAGACCGGCTAGGAGGGAGTTGCAGGCGGGAAATGACGAGCGCCTGGACTAGGAGCTGGGTGGCTTTCTCCGTCAGGAGATGACGGATACGACGTATATTGTACAGAAAGAACCTGCAGGTTCTGGCAGTGGAGGATACTTGTGGAGCCAGGGTGAGGCAGTTATCAAGAGTCACCCGAAGATTCTTTGCCGTACGGGAGGAGGAAACTACAAAGTCCTCAACAGTCAGTGAGAGGTCGATTGACGGAGAGGACTTAGCAGGGATGTAGAGAAGCTCAGTTTTGGCAAGGTTAAGCTTCAGGTGGTGGGAAGTCATCCACACAGAGATATCAGCCAAGCAGGCAGAGATCTGTGTGGTGACTTGGGTATTGGGGGGGAAGGAAATAAAGAGTTGGGTGTCATCGGCGTAAGAGTGATAAGAAAAGCCATGGAAGAGATAAGAACCAAGAGACATGGTGTATAGCGAGAAGAGGAGAGGACCAAGAACTGAGCCCTGCAGGACTCCAGTTTGTAGGGGGGTGGGTCAGAGACTGAGCCCCTCCAAGTCACCTGGTAGGAGCGACCAGAGGGGTAGGAGGAAAACCAAGCAAGTGCAGACCCTGTGATACCCATCCCAGACAGCGATGAGAGCAGAATCTCGTGGTTGACTGTATCGAAGGCGGCCGACAGGTCGAGGAAGATGAGTACAGAGGAGAGGGATTTGGCTTTAGCAGAGTGGAGTGCCTCAGTGACCGCGAGCAGGGCGGTCTCAGTGGAGTGGCCACTCTTGAAGCTGGACTGGTTGGGGTCATGGAGATTGTTGTGAAGAAGATAAGGACAGTTGGGAGCAGACCGCCTGTTCCAGAGTTTTGCCGAGAAAAGGAAGAAGAGAGACAGGCCAGTAGTTGCTCAGAGCAGAGGGGTGACTCTGGCCCTCTTCAGGGAATGGTGCCGGAAGAGAGGGAGGTGTTGATTAGAGAGGAGAGAAAAGGGAGAATGTCATTAGATATAGATTGTAGAAGGGGAGAGGGGATGGGGTCAAGAGGACAGGTCGTCGGGCGGTGGGATACTTGGGATACCCCCTCGTCAGTTCAGGTTTTTCATGGGATTTAAGTCTGGAGACTGAGATGGCCACTGCAGAACATGGTTGCTGTTTTTTTACCATTTCTGTGTGAATTTTGATGTATGTCTGGAGTCATTGTCCTGCTGGAAAATGTACCTATGACCTAGACTCAGCTTCCAAGCACAGGCAACTAGATTTTATGCCAAGATTTCCCGATACTTTGTTGAATTCATTGTGCCATTGATCTTAAATAATGCCCCTGGACCACTGACAGCAAAACATCTCCAAAATGTCAATGACCCACCTACATATTTGACAGTAGATATGAGGTGTTTCCCGTTCGAACATACAATATAGATAATTATCCATGTTGTTTATTATATGCAATGTTTTTTCTACATTTCTATTATTAATAATAATAATAATAATAATAATAATAATAATAATAATAATTCTGGAGACCACTGTATATAGGAAACTTCTCCAATCTGCCTGTTCCAGAAGTTACCCTGCCATATGCACTTAATTTTAATAATATAAAGATGGTGAGCAAATCAAAAATGGCAGTTCAAAATTGTTGTTCAAAATGAGCTGTGAAGAAAGAAAAGATGATGAAAACTAAAAGGGATATCAATTCATCATCTAGTTATTTAAATAACATAATTCCACAAGGCTGCCCTGTCGGCCTTTTATTTAAATATCACAGTTTATTTAAATATCGCTATTTAAAGCAGAAATGATTCATCAAAACCTTTAAGGATGCGACTCGATTAACACCCCTGTTTGTTGTGTTTCAGTTTTATTTTTCTCCTTCTTTGTAGATCCAAGGATAAGCATGAAAGGCCTATTTTAATTCTGTGGGCGTGTGTGGGTGTGTGTCTTGCTTATGTGTGTCTGTGTGTGCCTTTCATGCGTGGATGTGCATGCATCCGTGCGTGTGTGCACGCTTACCTTTCATGCATGCATGTGTACGCATGCGTGTTATGCGTGTGTGCATGACAGAGAGAGAGGGAGAGAGATTGAGGGGGGGAGAGATTGAAAGAGAGAGAGAGAATGGGTGGTCAGAATGAACAGAATTCTCTGCTTTACACAAAGAGAACAAGCAGGCTCTCATCCATGTGTCAGTGCCAAGCACTAATTAGAAGCGTAGATAGTCACCAAGAGGGCGGGGGAGGGGAGCTAACACACATGCACATAGAAACATACATATGTATAGAGAGACATGCGAACATGCAAATAGAAAGATCCTGAATTGCATGCAAAAAACCTCTGACCAATAGCTCGCCTACCTAATTATGGACTGTTAGAATACTGACAAATACATCAGGAGCCATTGGCAGAGTTTTAAGAAACAAGTCGACAACTGTTTATGCAGTGAAACCATTGAAAATACACCTGCTATCTTGTCCTTTGAACTAATCAGGCATTTTCACTTTCAGTAAATAAGGACATCACAGGAGTCTGTAAATAAAGACATGGTCATAGAGGCAGTTATTCAAATACATTTTTTGATAACAATACAGATGATAAAGTACAGGTGTCACAATACAAATATTAATAGAAACCAGACCACTAACAGCTAACACCATCCCTGATTGTTTTAAGTCAGGCTTCTGTATCAAAGTTCACTCTTCTTATTGCCTGTGGTGTTGCAGTTCCAGACACACCCACAGTATCAATTAAAACTAAGAAGTAAACAGAAGAAGAAAAGCATGGTGGTTCCTCATGCCCCCCCCCCTCCCCCCCCCCCCACACACACACACACACACACGGGGAACTGCACCTAGTCTCGCAGAGAGCATCACATTGCGTCCCATTCAGGCAGCTGCCCCCGCCAACCCACACACTCACTCCTCCGCAGTCTGGGTACAGATGGAGGTGGCAGGCAGGCTGGTGGTGGTGTGTGGGGGGGGGGTCTGCCAACTGGGGTCTCCTCCCTGGGGTCCCCCCTTTACCAATCTGTGTCCAGCCTGACTCTTCTTGTCCTGCTGGAAGAGCAGAACATTGGTGGAAACCCATTGTGTTATAATGCAATCCACTCTCTCATACTCCACCACTTATGTTTTTTTTTTGTTTTTTTTTTGCTCTGAAAGGTTTAGCATCTTGGCTACCGGTCCACCCCCACAAGCTCATTACACCCACACAAGCTCGCTGCTCCGCTCTTCTGTGTGCGCGTGGGCGTGGGTGTGAGTGAGCGAGTAAGTGAGTGAGTGAGTGAGTGAGTGAATGAGTGTGTGTGTGTGTGTGTGCCGGAGCAAGAAGTCAGGTATTGACTCATACAAAACGAGCGGCACAGTGTAGCCATCAGACAGCATTAGATTAGTTTGAAGGCAAGCTTGCTTCTGTCTGCCGTTAGACATACGGTTGAAGGTAAGCCTGCTTCTGTCTGCTCACTTCCCCTTTCTGTCAGGATTCCGTCATCACTTTCAGTTCTGCTCTCTTTCTCTCCACCCCTCTGCTCTCTATCTGTTTATCACTTCTTTTCGCTCCATCTCACCCACCGCCTGCTCTCTTCCTACCACACTCTCAGTGACACCAACTTCTACCATGACTGCCTTTGTGTTTCAAAAGTGCCTTTGCAGGCATCTCTCCTCTCTCGCCCCCTCTCTCCCTCTCGATTTCTCTCACTCTCTCTCTCTCTGTTTCTCTCTCTCTCTCTCTCTGGCGCATCTTCTTTTTGTCTCATTTACATGAAAGCTGGAGCAGGTTGTTTTTTTTTTGTGTTCAGGTCACAAGTTACAGTTCCCCCACGCTGCACGGAAGAAAACTGAAAGACAGGAGGAACAACAAAGAGCCCGAACAGAGAGACGGGGTAGCAGCGCGTCGCTCTCCTCCTACGTATGGAGCGCGGCTTAGCGCCCATCGCGGCTGTCCCAGGCTGCTGATTGGACAGCTGCGACCCATAGAGATGACCAGGTAGATCGCCACGCCAACGGCATTGCTCTGGGATAGGGTGAGTAAGCCATAGCCTTTCCGCTGCCTTCAAATGTGCACCTAGACGCAACCTACAGTCTACAATGCTGCTGCGGACTTTGGCGGAAGCAGTTATAAAATGTGGGTTAAAACAGTCACTTGGTGAGCTGTATGATTTAAGAGGATTAGTGTGCCGTGGTTGTATCTGAAAGCTGAAAGGAAGACTTGACATCTGAACAGTGTTATGTTTTGGCTGGGTAGCTATTGTTTTTTATGTATAGTCCAGCTCAGAATAAATTAGTTTGTAAGTGTGTGCTTTGTTTTTATGTGTTATTTCCTCTTAAAATAAAACTAAAGCCACAGTCTCAGCTGTTAAACCTCAGCCTTTGTGACCACTGGGAGTTGTAGACCACTTGTGGGAGCACACCCAGTAAACAATCTGATGACTGACTGTAAGACCATTACACTATATGACACCATTAAAAAGGGAAATCAATGTTGTAATCATTTTTCAGTTATTGTGACCCTTCTCACAAACGCTGCATGCCATTACCTACCAAGCTATGCTAGTATTTTCTAAAGCAAAGGTATCTTGTCATTGTCATTTTCATATATATTTGTGTTCATACAAAGAGGGTGTTGTAGACAAAAGTACTGTACAAATTGTGCTGAACAGTGCTATCTTTAACACGGTATTATAAATGGAACAAATAGAAAGCACTTAATTTAAACTCAAGGCATGTGATGCAGTTTGTTATATGAAACGATCTCTACAATAATACTATTGTTTCATATGTAAATTGAGGATGATGGGTCAAAGCGGGACCAGGAAGAAGCAATTGGTGTCAGTTACTTTGAACAAGACCGCTTGACCACTTCAGCATTCCACACATCTGACAGGGACTGCATGTTTATGGTGCATGAGAGTTCTGTGTTTGGGTCAGGATAACATCAACACTGGTCAAATGAAAGTGGATGTGAAGCTCACTGACATAAATACCACTGTGAACATAAACTACATATACTGTATGTTTCATGCAGGTGTGTTTGTGTGAAACAGACCTTGGTTACCACAACAAACAACAACATCACCATGCGTGACACATTCCATTATACTAAGAAAAATGTTGCCACATTGCTGTTATAGCCGTCATGGCCTATGACTTTCCATACCCATCGATGGTATGTTGGAAAGAAGTGTGACGATATTATTTGATATGGTAAAGACAGACAGTTTTTAATCACTGCTTTTCTAGGTTGTGCAGGAATGCTGTAAATCATGAGTGAGGTCTAACTGCAAAATATATATATATATATATATATATATATATATATGATTATGGTGCAACATTCTATGGATTAGCTTTTGTTACTGACAAATGTCAGTGGGCATGCAGCACCATGCAAACCCATTTCACATTCCAGCAGATGAAACAAATAATAGCTTCTGATGTATGAGGGTACTCACAATCTCCTCTTGTCGGTGAGTCACTCTCTAACCGCACTCAGTGCTGTGCACGATAACATCTCCATCATCTGCACTGCCTGCAAATCAGGAGCATGCTGCTGGTCCATGCAGAGTGAGAACCAGAGACAGTGATTCCTGCAAGGCTGCCACGCTGTTTCTCTAGCACTTTCAGGTCTTTGTGACTTTTACCGACTGAGCGCCATCTTTGGCCAGATCTGATCGGATGTCAAACTCTCTGACATTTGACGAGTGAGATCAGAACTCATGTTCCCTTTTTTCACTGATAAATTAATTGGGTCATAGATTTTGCTGCCAGTTTCACACACTACACTGAATGATATTCGCTCTCAAAACCGCACATGAGTGCACACACACATGCACACACGCACACACACACCATATGCAAAACAAATAGCTTTCAACCCATATCAGTTTAGTCCTGTGGAATTTCCACAGGCTAACAGGAAATTAAGATGTATTTTGTTCCTATGTAAATGAGTGTACTTTTGATGTGACTCTTACTATCCAGTAATGTGCTCAGTGTACTTGGTTAGCAGAGGCCTAATGGAAATTGTGTTTCTTTCACAGGTAATTAGCGGCCCTGTCTAATACCATCACGAGCTGGGGTGGTTGCCATGGAGACCAGCAAGCAGGGCTTTGTAAGCGTTCCAGCTTCTGGCAGCTCAGCCACAGCGCAGGGGGAGGACGGGATGCATGAAATGCAGGCCCCTCTGCCAGCCATGTATCTTCAAACGCTGGGCAGGCTGCCGCTATACCCGCAGGTGGCACATCCGGGACGGCCTACCAGCCAGGACGCAGTGGCCTTTCCACTGTCCATCTCTCCACTCCCCACAAAGCAGGCCCTGCCCCTCCTTACCTTCCACATCACCAGCGGGACGCAGCTCCAGCAGCAAGGTCAGAGATCGGGGGTGGCAGCCCCACCGGCCAGGCCCAAATCCGCGGGGAAGCATGTGTGCCCACACTGCGGCCGGGACTGCTTGAAGCCCAGCGTGCTGGAGAAGCACCTGCGCTGCCATACAGGGGAGCGCCCGTACCCCTGCACCATCTGCGGCATCGCCTTCAAGACCCAGAGCAACCTGTACAAGCACAAGCGCACACAGGCCCACGCCCGCCTCTCCAGTGAATCAGAGAAGGGAAGCTTCAGCAGCCAGGAGAGCATCCCTGGCTCCGGGGACACTTGCTCTAGCAGCCCCTCCCAGGGAGCACAGAGTGAAGACTTGGAAAGCTTTGAGAGGGAAGTCAGCGCACCTCCAGTGACTCCTTGCACCACCTCCATTTCCACTCAACCCCCTGCTGCCCAGGGGAAGATTGGGTCAGATACAGGTTGGGCTTTGCATCAGGCTGCCCTGGTTGGACTCATTCTTGCTCCTGTGAATGGAAACCAGGAGAAACTGAACTCCATTGTTCAAAAGGCGGGGCCGTCAGTGGGTTTAGGGACCGCCCCAGCAGCAAAGCCACCGACGGCTGAGGGGGAGCAGAAGCCGCCTCCAGCTGCCCTGACACCAAATCGTCACCTCCTTCTACAGAGGCAGGAGGCCACCTTCTTCTCCAAACAGTGGGAGTCCAGCACGTCCCGTGGGAAGTCCCAGTCCCATGACAGCACAGACTCAGGTTTCTCAGAGGGCAACGAGCAGCACTGGACCTCCAGCCCTGGTGGCACTCTGCATGACCACAGCATGGAGTCCCTCACAGAGTCCAGTATGGAGCAGCAGGAGGACCTTGGGCCCCCGGATAACCCCTCAGAACCTGCTGCTGCTGGGGCCAAGAGCAGAGTGTCAGTGCTGGAGAAGAGGAAGCTGGAGGAGCGCATCTCCAAGCTGATATCTGAGAATGAAACCCTGGTGGACGACAAGCGCCTGGAGAATGTGAGGCCACGGAAGACGGTGCTGTCAAAGCAGGGCAGCATCGACCTCCCCATGCCATACACCTACAAAGACTCCTTCCATTTTGAAATGAGGACCAGTAAGCAGACGAGCATGGCCTTCAGCCAGCAGAGCCCGGACAGGAGAGTCAAGCAGGCCTTGTACAACTCTGTGCCCACCCAACAATCCACCAGCCTCGACCACATGCCTCTAACACGAAGCAGCTCCTTGCCTTTCTGTTTGAGCAGTCTGGAAAGAAGCAGCCAGCATGGACACTATCAAAGAGAGGGGGGATCACTGGCTCGAAGGGAAAGCTCTGGGCAACTTTACTCTGGCGAGTTTGTCATAAAGTCTGTGGACCAGCAGTCCTCACACCACCGGTCTCTTGTCCGGCAGTCTGCGGTTGACTGCCTGCCCACGGGCCTCAATGTGACCTCATCTGTGGAAGAGAGCTATCCCAGCAGCCTCGCATCAGACGGGGACTCTATCGATGCCGTCGGCGAAGCCGGCGGTGGGAAATGCCGCAGGAAAAAAGCTCAAAAGTTCTCCTACAACAAGTGGCACATGTATGGTGGCGGAACCTTCACAAAGCTGTACAACACGGATAAAGGCTCGGATCACGGCTCGCTGAGAACTAAGAAAGCTGTGGTCAGCGCAGAGCAAGGAAGAGTGCAAGAGATCCAGAGCAGGAGTAGTGCCTCGCTCCCGGAACCCGTTGCTTCTGTCATGTCTACGGCAGGCCTGGCTTCTGCTGTCACCAGCATTCAAACCACATGCCGTTCACAATGCCTTCCAAATAGCCTGACCTCCACTTGTTGTTCTCAACCATCACAAGGACACAGTGGCCACGTTTCCTCAGGACCACATCTCCAGAGGCCATCGTCAGATCTGTCCAGCTCAACGCACCATTGTGTGGTCAGGCAGGGCAGCCTTCCAGCCCCAGACTGCACCAATAGCAGTCGGGCGGTGTTTGCGAGAGGCATCATCCAGAAAGAACAGAATACGCAACACAACCCCACACCACAGTGCCTCAGCCATCTTCCATCGGAACGAAAGAAACAGAGAACAGAAGATGGCACAGGAATGCCAGTGGACATCACAGACCTGGAAGAGAAGAGGCACAATGTTCTGACCTGCATGACCTGTAAGGCAGGTGATAGCAACCTGGTTAGACCAAATCAACCCTCTGTTGCTTTCTGTAGCAGTGCCACCTCAAAATACACCCACCCCACAAACAGAGGTGATAGCAGCAAGCTACAATTCCAACATCAGGGTAGCAGAATGGACCTAAACCTACCTTTCATCAGTCAGCATCTGAATCAGAGATCACTACAGAATAAGGGACATGACTCACTTCCATCCTTAATGAGTGTGGGTAGGCTAACTGCTTCACCAACTGTCTCTGCTACACCTAGCATGTCTGCTTTAACCAAGTCCAGCTTCCTACCCAAGTACCAACTCAAGCTTCCCCATTCTGCAATTTCAGAACAGAACTTCTCTGCTGTACCAGCACTGGGACAGAGGCTCATGGCTATACCAGCATCAGAACAAAGTCTGAGTATTATACCCACATCAGAACAGGAAAAGAGCCTTACACCAATACCAGCCATAGACAGAGAAAAGAGCCTTCCTCCTATACCCACTCCCACTTCAGCACAGTGCCTCTTTGCTTTACCCACTCCCTCTTCAGAACACAGCCTCCCTGATATACCCACTCCTACTTCAGAACACAGCCTCCTTGCAATGCCCACTCCCACTTCAGAACAGTGCCTCACTTCTGCACCCACTATCGCCCCCAAAACGAGTGCTAAACCGAAACCAGCCCTTAAACAGAACCACTCTCCTACACCCAATCCACCGTCAACTCTGACACCCACTACTACATCCACATCCTCTGAGACATGTGCTGCTTCACCCACCACAGCCTTTGGACTGAGTCCCGCTGCTCCAACCACCTCAGGACGCACTCACACTGCTCAGCCCACACTTACATCAGGACAGAGCCACAATGCTACACCCACCCCAGCCCCAGAGACCAGTCACTCAGCTGCATCAACCTCAGGATCGATGCACACTGCCTCACCCCATCACAGGGCTACATGTGCTGCAGCCATGAAGCTAAGTGATACTGCTACCCCCAGCACAGTCTGTACAAGTCAGAACACGCTTTTTCCCACGGCTGAGTCGCTGCCTGCAGGAAAGGTCATACTGCTGAAGGGAGTATCACACGCTCCCTCCGAAGAGACGGACGACGTGAAGACAGGAGACATACAAATAATTCTGCAGATAATTTCTGATGATCAGCTGTCACTCATGGAGGCTGAACTCAGTACTCAGGGCTCGCAGCCGGAGGCCGGCGTTTGCCGGGCCGTCCCCCGGGCAGCAACGGAAAATGCAGGAGCAGGAATACCGCAAAGCGTCTCACGGCAACCAAACATTCCTCACTGCACACAGCTGCTTGCTGCCAGTGCACAAGGACGCAGCGCTACAGACATGGCACAGGCCAGCCCCACACACCAGGTATCCAGCGCACAGTTATCAGGGCCCTCCGCCCCTTCAAACTGGGAGATTTTCCCGCACACAAAACAACATCAGGAGTACCAGAGCTGTGAAAGATCTGCACAAAACAATTCCTCTCTTTTAAAATCCAGTCATATACTCCCCCAAGATTTAATGAATCCACCAGTTAGTACAGACAATGGCAACTGGGATCGAACCCCATCCAGCCCTGGCCATGAGGCAGGAGGCTCAGAACTCAGGGCAACCGGGGGTCAGTTTGCTTGTGTACACACCGAGCCACAAATGCACGATCAATGTAGACCTGGGAACAATGGCTTCCCTCCATTGACAAGGAATCCTGAATGTCCAAATCAGGAACTGCGCAAGGAGGTGCCTGTCAACTCAATGGGTGAGGCCAGACTTCCACAGCAGAGAGTCAGAGCTGACACAGCCGATTGCCCTGTGCTGGTATATAGCCAGGCCCCACCATCTTCCATGGCCTCTTCCACTGCCACTGTAGACAGGAACGCTTACCCTAGGCTATACATTCCAGAACTGCGCTCAGCTCTGGCAGACACACACACAAAGACTGAAAAACAAAGTTTGACAGGTACCGAAAAGACAGGTTCTTTGACTTTTCTGTGTGCAGCTGGGGCAGACCAGAAGCTACCTATGGAAGTGCCTCTGGCTGCGCAGAAGAATGCAGTCAATGCAGCAGCTGGACTTCGACTTGACACGGACCGCAGAGATCCCTTAACCTCACAAGGCCCAAAGAACAAAATGTTTTCAGCTCACAAACATCATTTCTCTCCTCCCAACTCCTTGCATGTGTGGGATGTTGCTAGGTGCCCAGATGGACATTTCTCATCAGATCCCAGGCACTGCCAGAATGCTACTCCTTCATCTGCCCCCAGCATGGAGATGGAGAGGCCTACTGCTACTGAGTCTGTGGGCGGAGGAGACACCTCATCCACCTCACACCTCTCACCCGCCTCCAACCGCCTCTTTACCCGTCCCCACTCTGAAACTGCACATCCCACTGCTATCTCCCAGCACAGCACTCAGACCTCCACTTGTGAAGGACCAAGCCTGTTTCAGGGCTCTAAAACACAGTTTCCAGCAGTGAGGCAATGCGCAACAGACACAGACGATGAAACCTTTCAGGATGTCCAGGGACATGACAGCCTTCTCACAGACCTGAGGCAGCGAGGTACAGACACAGTTTTGTCACCACTGACACTCCGCCCTGGACTACAGGATCCCGTCCAAACATATCTACCAGGTGTGACCCAAGAGCTCCCCCAGCAGGTAACTTCAGAGCATGCAACAGCAGACTCTGTTCCTCCTGAACCCACACCACAACACCAGGCTCAAAATGAGAGTCTGGAGGCCTCCGTACACAATAGCTCAACAGAACCATGTTTACAGGCTTTCCATCCAGCCGGCCAACAGGAACCATTTTCAGCATCGCTCCCAGGCCAACCCAAACTTTGCCTGGCTGCCGGCATATCCCTCTCTCCCTCTGCAGCAGCAGAAATCAGCTCAGGAAATGTATTGCTACACGGCTCGGTCCAACACAAACCTTTAAATCAAAGAGTCTCGTGCAACACGGGTAAGCAGAGAACCAAATGTGGAATTATTGCGAATGATGTTGTGAATCCAACAGAAACATCTGGCGGGTTGTGTACGGTGCAGCCGGCCTGTTTGATAGGAAGAAGTGGGGTGGAGCAGGCTGGCCTGGGCGCTGCCGGACAGAGCACAGAGGCATCCTGCCCATCTTTCCTCTTCTCCCACTTGGACAGGACATGCCCTCTTTCCCAGGACCCAGTGGCAGGCACTGGCACCTCAACCAAAGTGCTACAAACAGAGAAATCGCAGCTCGCTCTGAAGCCATCAGACACCCTGTGTGGGCACTCTGGAAGGGCTCTGTCAGGGGGCAGTCTGAGCATTAGCTCCGTAATGAGCAGCCAGATGCTGGTCAGCAGTAATGAACCTCAGGAGGAACAAGGTCAAGAGGACATGGCCTCAGACAGCTTTGCCTCACCCCCTCGCAGTGCTCCAAAGGAAAGGCGGAAGGATGGTGCTCAGATCTGTGCTTCTGCTGACACACGGAAGGACAGCCAAGACTTAGATGCAGGTATGGAACAGTATGACTTACTCCTGATCTTTAAAAAGCATACTCACTTATGCAAGGTTTTCACTAACAGTTCAAACCACCAGCAGAATAACATAATCTCTGAAAACGTGAATGATTCTATACATTTCTGCATGGTTTTGCTATTCCCTTAGCTGATGCCTTTTGTGGTAAACTATAAAATTAACAGTGAACATCATCTTTCAACCAGCTTTACAGTAGGATTTTGCTAAAGCCAAAGACAAAGTATTCTGCTCTAGAATACAAGAGCATTATCTCAACTAAGATCTAAACCAGTGACCTGTCGCTTTTGTGTTCCAAACCCTAAAAAAGCAAGAAAATCTATTTATTAAATTAATAAATACTTTTAACTGTCAAATTAGGTCACATAGTTTGATAAGGTAAGTGAATATGGTCAAACATTCATATTCCTTTAAAATGTATATGCTTTATTGCCAGAAGGTGGCACTAACTGACCATTATGTGAACAGCGTTGATCTGCTTTGTTGGTTCAGATTCGCTCTCATTCAAGGTAATCCAACAGCATTTTTTGAAATGATCAAACAGCGCATTTTGAGAGCTAATGTGAAAATCCTCCAACCAACAAGGCGGCCTCATTAGTGTTCCATTTAGCAACAATCCTTCTTTCCTTCTCCAGTTTTTTTGTCTTAGACCTCAGTGCTCGATAGCTGCATTAACCTTTGCATCACATTTCACAGAGCGTCCTTAAAACAAACGTACTTCCTTGTTTTCGCAGACGTAGGTTGTGAAGTGCTGATCAGTCAGGGTCAATCAAAAAGGAATGGTTTTGAAGTGTGGTATTTGATCTGTCAAGAGACCCCCAGCGGTAAAAGGGTGGTGTGACACAAGGTTAAAGGTTACACGAATTAGTCACCGTAACAGAGCAGGGGTTGGTCAAAGGTCGGAGCAGGAAGGGCCAGAATAAACAAAATGGAAACACACCCTTTAATCTTTGTTTCCACAAACACTGTGGGATTGTTATTGTGAAAAGTGTCAAAAAGACAACCCAAAGCTTCAGTGGGATCACCTTCTTAACAAATAAGCTGCTTAGCTCTTCTGAGTTGTTAGACAACACAAAAAATTGTCAAGGTGGCTCAGTTGTCACAGCGATACTCTGTAAATGGCTTCATGCGTGCCACCCCTTGCCCTCGTCTCCTGTTGTGACTGCCTGCGCAGACAGGCTCACCAGAAAGCCGGCCGCTCTCGAGTCTTTGATTCACCTGACCGATTCGGAGACAGGACGGAGCTCCGTTCATTGGAGGCCACAGGAAGAAGCTTCCCCTGGGACCCCTCAGACAGCAGACTCAGGGGTTTGACGGGGATTTTACGGTCGTCTCCGTTCCAAGCGCTTGACATGCGATCTGGAATGTAAACGCCGGCTTTCCTCAGAGCAAGACAGCACTGCGTATCCTGCGAGAGTTCAGCCAAACAAAACACACGCAGAGCGTCAGCGCGATTGTTTTTCATCATTACTGTTGTTTCTCCACTTCACATTTCAGAACTTCAGATCAATCTTCTGAATTTCAGATCGGACCATGTGTTAGTTGGTATTTCTGAATGTATGAGTGTGTATATTGAAGAAAAGTTTAAATTATTTTTTGCTACCCCCCTTGGTTTGAGATATGCTTTACCATGCATATTGATACAGAGGGAAAATGTCCAAGACCACACATCACACATTATTTATGGATCGGTAAGACCATAAAGTCCCAATTACAGTGTGCATTGCTTCAGGTTAGCTGTCTATGGAATAGTGCTAGGGCAACATTTGTGTTCACCCCAGGCATACGCAGCATAGCCGTGTCCACCCAATTACTGCTGCTATCATTCTCTCTGTAAAGCAGGACATTTTTCAAAAGCCCATACCCAAGAGCTCTAAAAGGCATTATTCGGCCAAAGGGGTAAAGTGAGAGGATCCCTGTTCTGTCGAGGTGAAGTGTAGGTTAATTAAGGGGTCTCCACATTGATAGGCGAAGTGGAACCTGTCAGACGTGTAGGGTAAGATACAGGTCCAGTGTGGGCTCCACTCGTGCCATTTTCTGATTGCTGTTTCTCCCTGCAGCACACCTGTCGTCCAGGAGCGCTGCAGCCCCAGCGGAGCAGGAGCAGGAGCAGGAGACACAGGACAGCGGTCAGAGCTTGGAGCAGTGGGAGGACAGAGCGACAGAGGACCGGGGCTCCAGACAGCCAGAGACAATGGAGAGAGGAGGGGTGGGGGAAACTGACGGTGGGGAGACAGGGAAGAGAGGTTGGATCGACCCCTGCACGTCTCCCTCATCAGAGCCACACAAAGAGGCTACCTCAGTAAGGGTGCTATCTTCACCTGCAACACACTTTCTCCCTACTATGCTGCATAAAATGGGGCGGCCTGTAGCTTAGTGGTTAAGGTAAATGACTGGGACACACAAGGTCGGTGGTTCTAATCCCAGTGTAGCCACAATAAGATCCACACAGCCCTGAGCAAGGCCCTTAACCCTGCATTGCTCCAGGGGAGGATTGTCTCCTGCTTAGTCTAATCAACTGTACGTCGCTCTGGATAAGAGCATCTGCCAAATGCCATTAATGTAATGTAATGTAATAAAAACACACTAGATCCCTGAAATTCTACTAATAACATAGCAACTACACACTGCATCCTAGCAATGCTGTACTAATATGGCAACTACACACTGTATCCCAGCAATATTGTACTAATAACATAGAAACTACACACTGCATCCCACTAATAACAGAGCACTAATAACACAATATACTTAATTCCCCCTTAAATGATAATAACACACCAACACCTTTTCTTGAACCTTTGAACTAAGAACACAACACCAACATACTGCTCCAGCATGCTGGTAATAACATAATAATACTGCTCTGAGATATATGAACAATTGCTGCAATTACATATTGC